>NC_091951.1:35238987-35276487 GCF_031021105.1 Erythrolamprus reginae | reverse complement strand
ATATCCAAGCAGGGTGTTGAAATTAGAAGGAATGCTGAGTCATAGGGCATCAGCAGAATGATGCAATCTGTTCTATCACCTGATTGGTCAATACTTGTATATATTGTAATACACTTTTGTATGAGTGTGGTATGTTGTGGTCTGATAGAGGTTTAGTGTGGTTTGTAGTTGTTTGGTTGGTTGGTCTGTGATAGTGTCATCTAGTGTAATAATTTGGTTAGGTGTTCTGTAATGTGTTTAGTGTTAATAGTTTTTGGAACTAAGAAGTAGTAAAAGACTTCTGAAGAAAGAACTTCTGCTGTAGTGTCTTTACTAAGAAAACTGTCCAGTGACAGTTCCACCCTCTGGAGGGAATGCCCCCCCCCCAAATAAAGGAGGGGGACAAGGGGAAAGCTTTGGCATCCAACTGCCTTCGCTTTGCTGTCCTATGGGTCAGGGCTCTTCAAAAGGGGCTTCTGCAAGAGGCAACAGGATGAGCCAAGCCAAGGGTGATACAGCTACAATTTCAGCTGCAACCAAGCTTGGCTTTCTCTGTGGGTCCAGCAGCAACAGGGACATCAATCCCTTGGACACCATTGACCAATGGAGAGTGCATTGGTTCAAAATTGGATTAAAATTGAACTTTGCTGACTAAAAGTTTCTAATGTAGCAACAAGAGATAAATGATAGCATCTTCTGGGGGCAACAAAAAGTTCATCCACACATCTAAACTAATGGATATGCTTCCATAGCTATTATTTGAAAGAGATATCATCACTTATGCAATTTTTGTTACATTCCTAGCGCAAAGTTAAAGTTATCAATCAATCTATCTATCTATCTATCTATCTATCTATCTATCTATCTATCTATCTATCTATCTATCTATCTATCTATCTATTGAACTTATATGCCGCCCATCTCTGTGGAATCGGGGTGGCTTACAACAAATCTTGATCAGGATTGATGGTAAAATTCTCCATCTTCTCCAATTACAAGTTTTCCCATATCTGGAAAAGATCTTGACTCAGGTGGACTGCTCTGGGGGATTCTGTGTGATTCAGTGAACCCCACAAATTCCAATCCTACAGGCCCTGCCCCACCTAACCTGCTCTCCACAGCCCAACCTGCCTGTCCCCAACCACCACAAGAGTCTCCATGTGCACTGTTTTGGATGCCAGGTAAGTGTAGGGTCAGGATGGAGCCTCGGGGAGGGGGAAAAAGCCTCTGACACCGCACCATGGTGCAGGAGGCCGACTAGGCTATGCCCACTGTGGCCATCCCCACATAGCAACTGGGCAGAGAAACCTTTGCTAAAATATTTGAAGCACAACCCTGGCTAAATCAATATCCTCAGACTGTACTGGTGATTTGAAGAAGTTGAATTATTCAGAGTACCTCCAATCCAGAATAATAGGAAGAAAAACACCAAATAAAGGCTCAAATTGTAATGATTTTTCTATGTTTTTATGCAGCTTCATAAGTTCCTGAGAAACTTTCAATATCACAATATCTCCAGAGATGGGATTTCTTTTGATGAAAATGGAGTTCCTGTTGGCGTCTTTGATATCATGCACTGGACCTCACTTAGGAACAAATCATATGCTGGGGTGAAAATTGGGAATGTACAAATACAAGCCTCCTCAGAAGTTAAGATTTCTGTCAATCAAAATGCCATCCAATGGCCAACTTTATTTAACAAAGTACTTGAGACTACTTGGAATTTGCTCTTCTATTTGAAACATAAAAACACAGAAACATAGAAGACTGACAGCAGAAAAAGACCTCATGATCCATCTAGTCTGCCCTTATACTATTATTGGTATTTTATCTTAGGATGGATATATGTTTATCCCAGGCATGTTTAAAATCAGTTACTGTGGATTTACCAACCGTGACTGCTGGAAGTTTGTTCCAAGGATCTACTACTCTTTCAATCAAATAATATTTTCTCATGCTGCTTTTGATCTTTCCCCCAATTCCCCCAATTTGTCTCCGTATGTGGAAATTTTTCTACTCGGAAATAATTCTTATGGAGGCCAATTGAGAGAATTTCCAAATAAGAGATCTTAAAGCATTATTAATTTATTAGATATCATTTTAATTTTGAGATTTTATAATAATCTATCACACACTGGGACCTGCTGAATTGTATTGTGGAATTTCCAATCTACATTATAAAACTGGAACGTGTTACCATAATTTATAGTACTTGAAATTATCCTGTTTTCAGTAAGAGAAAATCCAGAATGTCTATGGAGATTCTCAGCCATCCAGGTCATGGTTGTGCCAAAAGTGTTTTTTAAGGCACCTGGATTTTGTCTTCTTTTTTAGATGGTTCACTTCTCATCTAAGAAGCTTCCTCAGTTCAGACAGAATGGTGTAGGATTGAAAGATTTGGAACTGCTGAAAAAACTCTATTATAAAGAGGATATAGATTCATCAGTTGAAAAAAGGTCCACACTGTTAAATATGTATTGAAGCAATGTAAATAGTTGAACCTGTGTTGAGCGCCTCTGATTGGCTAAGACGTTGACAGTTGGGTTTTGGCGGGAAGTCAAAAAGTATAAAAGGAGCGTCTGGCTCTGTGTAAAACCAGTCGCGTTCCTTGCTGAAGTCACTTTCCAATAAGAGCTGAATGAAATAAAGAAACCTTTTGAAACAGGCTGCCTCAGACTTTTCACACACCCATTTGTATTATTCAAGTGAGTCTGAGGGCACAGATAAATTCCACATGGCCTCCACAACTTTCAGAAAGATTGCTAACAATCAGAAGATTGCAAGGAACATAAATCCTTCCATACTCCTCCATTCAGTCAGAACTGAAGAAGCTTCTGAAATGAGAACCAAAACTTCTTCAGGGGAAAACAAAGATCAATTATCTTTTGAAAAAAACACCTTTAGGAGAAAATCCTTTATATGAAGGGTTTAACTCACTGAATTGCATAAGAGAAAAATGTCACTTAGAATGTGGTGAGGGAAAAATAAGGGCAGCTAAAAGTTCGTGCCACCAGTCACTGTTCCCCTGAGCTACTGGAAGACAGTTGATTTCAGTTTCTGTTTATATTTAGATGGTGCCTTATTCAAGATGTACAGACAGTTGCTCCCCAGGTTTTGCCAAGCTTGTGAGAGAGGGAGCCCCAGTTTGCTGCTATGACTGCTCTCTTTGTGTTGAAGGAACATTCTCTGGGCAGGAAGGTATAGTAGGTGGATCCGAAGACATGAAAATTCAGGATACAATCATTATTCTCTATTGATTTTTAGGGGGTATTTGATCAATAAGCAAGAAAAACATTTCTTGAAGACATCCAAAAACATTTCAATGATTGAATGCTATCACCAATTTTTGTATGATGATGGGAGCATTACAATAAATAATGAAAGTTTGCTGCTGTCTATTGAGTTGTTATGTATTTTCTACCTTGGTTACTTGCTTGGAAAGAGGACAAATTTTGAGAGCTGATAATTGTATTCATCTTCAGCCTTTAAAAAGAATGTTTATTGTTTTAACTAATGCTGTGTCATATGGATATCCTGGGCAGAACAATTATATTATTTCTTGAAAATGAAGTAATTGATTTCTGATTTGGTTTTCATGCTCCTACATCGGCAGAAAAAGATTTATGCTAACCATTTTTTTCTAGATGCAGTCCATTGTGAAAAGTGTCCAGATGACCAGTGTTCCAATAAGAAGAGAGATCAATGTGTCCCCAAAAATATAAGCTTCTTATCCTATGAAGAATCATTGGGACTCACCCTGGCTTTCTTTGCCATTGCTTTGTCTCTAACAGCTGTCTTTATTCTGGGAATCTTCTTTAAATATCGACAAACTCCCATAGTCAAAGCCAACAACTGTGAACTCACCTACATCCTCCTGGTTTCACTTCTGCTTTCTTTCTTGACTTCCCTTCTATTCATCGGTCGCCCCGTGAAAATGACCTGTCTCCTTCGACAAACCATTTTCAGTATTATTTTCTCAATTGCTGTTTCTTCTTTGTTGGCCAAGACTGTAATGGTGGTGATGGCCTTTCTGGCCACAAAACCAGGCAGCAGCATGAGGAAATGGCTGGGGAAGAGTCTGGCCAACTCTATTGTTTTATCGTGCTCTAGTATTCAAGTAGGCATTTGCATGATGTGGCTGGGAATCTTTCCCCCATTCCCAGATTCTGATTTTAATTCCCAACCGGAACATATCCTGCTGCAATGTAATGAAGGCTCTGTCACCATGTTCTACTCTGCTCTTGGCTACATGGGTTTTTTGGCTGCCATCTGTTTCTTGGTGGCATTTCTGGCTCGAAATCTGCCAGGGGCCTTTAATGAAGCCAAACTGATCACATTCAGCATGTTGGTTTTTTGTAGTGTTTGGATCTCCTTTGTTCCCACATATCTGAGCACTAAGGGGAAATACATGGTGTCCGTACAGATCTTCTCCATCCTGGCCTCCAGCATGGGTTTATTGGGCTGCATCTTTATCCCCAAGTGCTACATTATTATCCTGAAACCAGCCATGAACACCAAAGAACATCTCATGCTAAAAAAGCATTAAGATTCTTTATGTTGGTGCCTATTATTGCTCAGTTTACATGCAGTATACAATCAAAAACTTTGAAGTACGGTTTTATATGTTGTCACTTATTTTTCTTCATTTCATCTACATTTTGAATTATAATAACTGAATAGTAAAATTTCTACAAAAAAATCAAACTATTTGAATTAATCATATTCTTCAATTGCCACAATCTGTATTCATGTTAAATCATAACCATCATCAATGGCATTAATATTTTTTTTGTTACTAGTGATGTTGTGATATGCTTTTAGATTAAATTAAAGACTATAGCTAATAATTATGTATGTTTTGGTGTTATATTTAATTTTGTAGGGTAATGTTCTGACTTTGTTTAAAAATAGTTAATTTCAAATACTGTATACTGTATATTTGATTGATCACTTCTGGATGGATAATGAAAGATCACTTATAGATGGATAAATTAAAAAGATGGGAGAGAGAAAGAGAAACAGACAGACAGATAACATTCTATATATTAAGAATAGATAAAATATCAACATAAACATTGGAATAACTAATTTTTTCTCATCCATTTGAATAAATTAATGAGAAGAATTATTAGTATAGACAGTCTTCAATCAAAAGGAAATAAATGACAACTCTGAATGTTTGGAGGGAATCATATTGACATGTGATATGATAATGAAGGTGTTCTTATGAGAGTATTAAAATTGGTTCCTGCTTTATTAATATACATATCCATTTCCATATACATGGTGTGTGTGTGCGTGTCTGTGTGTCTGTGTGTGCCCTGCCAACCTAGCAATTTGAAAGCATATCAAAGTAAATAAATACGTAACAATTCAGTTGAAAAGGAACAATGTTCTGTACAACTTCAGCGTATGGTTATGCCAGCCATATGACCATGGAAGTATCTCCAGACAAACTAGGCTCTTCATTTGTGAATCAAAGATGTACACCACCCCTTGGCTTGATCATCTCTGACCAACCCTTTACCTATACCTACTTATACCTTTACCTAAAAATATATAACTACGTTTTTATGCATCTGTGTTTTGTCTATTTGTCAGTCAATCCTTCAGTGTATTACAGATTAGGAAAGCTTTGTCATATAAATCAGTACTACTTTTAGCTGACCTTGTCTTGATAATGGTCTCCCAATGCCATTAATTCTGCCTTCTACACTCTCTCTCTTTGGATAGTCAGAAAGCATTGAGAAATCAAATGCCTCCCAAATGTAATTGTAGTATTTTTATTCACATACTGATCAGTTTCATTCAATATTCTAAATCAAGATTCTAATTTGTCCTAATTTTGATTTCTGATATTATAGTGTTGTATCTATCATAGAGACTTCTGGGTTGTCTGCAAAGGTGAGAAACATTTCCTCCTTCCAATCATTTACCAAATCAATGTGTCCAGAGCACTCAACAAGAATTAACTCAACAAGAATGAAATGGTATAGGGATTACTGCCTAAACAGGTGCTTGGACTAGAAAACCTCCAAGGTCCCTTCCAACTCTGTTATTTTATTCTATTCTAACTTGGTGGTGTCTCATATGCACCATGTTCGTCAGAAGATAGCCTCACAATACATCAGGAAAACCATGCCATTCATTTGCAAGAGTCACACATTTTTGGTTCCCAGTTATATGAACTATGTATGTATGCATGCACGGATGGGCTACTGCCTAGATGCGGGGGAACACAGTTGGGTAGCAAAAATGGAGCTCCACCCCAGAGCACCCGATTTGCACTGAAAAATGTTGAATCCTAATACTGCATGATCAATTGACCCAAAGGTTATTGTAGCTTCAACACCTTCTATCATTTTATCTCTGTTAGTGAAAATTAAGTCCAATATGGCTGATCCCCTTATTTCCTTCTCTACTTTTTTGGGTAACAAATTTGTCTGCTAGGTTTTTTATGAACCTGTTGGATCTTCCACTTGGTGCTGAATTTGTCTCCCAGTTAATGTCAGGGTAATTAAACTCCCCCATTACTATTGCGATGTGCTTCCTACATACCTTAGTTAGCTGACCAGCAAAAAGTTGATCTACTTCCTCTGTTTGGTTGGGTTTAGTATACCACCACTTTTAATATTAACCTGCTGAATTTTACCCCTGGTATCATCCTGACTCTCTTTGTCATTGCTTTATCCATAACTACTGCCTTTTTCCTGGGAATCTTCATTAAACACTGAGAAACTCTCATAGATAAAGTCAACAGTCAACGGGCACTCAACTACATCCTCCTGGTTTCAGTACTGGATTCTTTCAAGACCTACATTCTATTCAGTGGTTGCACTATGAAAATGACCTGTCTCCTTCAACAAACCAGTTTTGGTGTTGTTGTTTTTCAGTTGCTGTCCCTTCCTTGTTAAATTATATATAGATGTATAATTTATTTATTAATTTACACTCCATCGAGTGGTTTTGGAGGATGCAATGGAGAGAGGTCTCAGGTGCACACTTAGCCGAAAAATGCATACTTGTACATCATTGGCCATGGGCTCAGGTCCTCAAATTTTGTTTAGCCCTTCACCTTCAGCCATTGTAGTATTGTTCTCATATAGCATCATCTCATGGTTCTCTACTAGATACCTCCTAGTTATCACTTCAGGAGGAGGTGGCACAATGGTTAGAATGCAGAATTGCAAGCTATTTCTGCAGCTTGCTGGCTGCCTGTAATTTAGTAGTTCAATTCTCAATGGTTCAAGGTTCATTTGGCTTTCCATCCTTCAAGGTCAGTAGAATGACGACCCAGAATTTGGGGAAAATATGTGGACTCTGTAAACTGCTTAGAGAGGGCTTTTAAAAGCACTGTGAAGTGTTATATAAGTCTGCTATTGCTATCATGAAGAACTCAGTAATGGCCCTCTGTTTCAGATTAATGCCCCAGGGAATTTTGACTAGATCTTCTTTGTAACCATAAAGACTTCTACCTTTTGAAAGACATAAAACATTTAACATGAGTCTCCAATAAGTTACTCAGTATGTCATGATCTGGAGTTAAACATTCTGATGTATCTAATCTTCCTTGAGGAAAATGGCCTCATCCACACAGGACAAAATAAGGAGGAATTAAAATGGCCCACTGCCTAGTTCAAGAATATTGAACTGTTTTTCCACATTTTAATGTTTAGAATCTCAAGAATAAATTTGGAGACCAAAAACAATCAAGTTTCCCTGAAGTTTTTCTCTTGACTCTTAAATTAGGATTATTCTCCCGAGTCAAACAAAATTCTTTTCTCCAATGGAACACTTTTATAGCAGTGCTTGTTCCCAATTCCCTTTCTAATTATTAAAATCATTATTATCTTTTCTCCTTTGAACAAAGGGTATGGGATTTTCACCACCACAATTAGTGGCCAATCAATGTGACAACAAATGCGATAGACAGCATGTGATAATCTGCTTTGTGATGAGATCAAAGTTTGGGTAAAGCTGGGCAAATACTGTCGCAGTCTGAAATTGAAGATAGTTATTCCAAATCTGAGGCAATCTGGACTTTCTTCATTGCAATTGTGATCTTTGAAATTTAGCTCTTTGCTTAAGAAAAAAATATAGAAAAAATATCCTGCAGAATACTGTATAAAACAAATGTTTTTGCTGCTGCATATACAGTTCTTTCTGCTTCTGCTTCTGTCTCAAATTCCCTGTGTCAGTACGCTAATGAAATGTCCATTTAAGGTGATAATAGAAGAAAAGGAGTGGTTCCATTACTACAAACCAGGAGATTACTGGATTACTGGAATAATGTCTGGAATTGTAGCTCTATTGTACCAATTTTCATTCTCCAAGCCTCCAAGCCACCAACTGGAAAGGTAATTTATTTTATTTATTTATTTTATTCAATTTTTATGCCACCCTTCTTCTTAGACTCAGGGTGGCTTACAACAAGTTAGCAATAGCACTTTTTAATAGAGCCAGCATATTGCCCCCACAATCTGGGTCTTGCAGCATGTCAGCATGTCAGCATGTCCAAAGATTCTGGTGATTGATTTTACCTGCTCCAATGTCTTTTCTAGGAATGATTTCATTTCTCCTATTCCTCAATTTGAGAAAGGCAAGTCATTATTGCTCATCCAAATTTGGAAAAGCACCAGGGGAACATAATGGTTTTTTTAAAACCTGAGTTTGGAAAGTTTCTTTTTAAGTTGTTCCAAAAGTGTCAGACTCAACACTGGGCAATACTGGGCACTTCCAATACTGTCCCACAATGAATCTTGCCTGGATGGAATATGCCTGCTTTCAAAATGATTTCCTGGGGACTATAAAGAGTCAACATCTTATTAATTCATGTTTATTTTATTTATTTATGAACAATAATTAAGCAGGGACTCCCAATAAAATGATTGGATTAATACCTTAGAACAGAGGGCGATCTCGTGTACTTTCTCCCCATCATTTATTCCCCTTCCTTATATTTACTCTATAATTCCTACCACCCTCTCTACTCTTTCTTTCCACCCTTTCCACATTTGCCACTTTTGTGGCTTCTCTGTTCTTTTTGGTTTAAATAAAAGGGATACAAAATAAAAGAATAAAATTCAAAGAAGGGAGAGTGTTAGGGTCTGCCTAGCAGCCTGTGGAGCCAGAACCTTTGGAAGTCTGCAGTGTCTCTTGTTAGGGTTGAGAAAGGAGGTGTTCCTCCTTTGAATGAATGCAAGAGCACACAGGGCTGCAAAACAACAGGAACTGTAGAAATGCAGAAAGGTTTGCTCTGGTGAAGGTCTACTCATGAGTAGACCTGCAGAATAATTGTCCATGTTCTTAAAACTACTTAACCTACGCCTAACCATACTAAGGCTAATTGGAGGGAACAATGCCCGTCTTGATTCATGACTCCAGTTTCATGCTTCTCTGTTTCCAGCTCGTGTTGTGGCTTGAATCTTTGTTTCAGTGGTTCCAGTTGTCAAAAAAAAACTGTCTGTAGATAACCTGTCAGAAAACATGTCTGCTCATAGCCTGCTCAATGACTCTAGTTTGCTTTCTTAGTTCGACTAAAACCATGAATATTCTGCAGCAAATATCTAGGTCTAAGAAAGTCTTGTTGGAGAGATATCCATCTTCAAATAGGTAATATCTCTTGCTAATCTGGCCCCTTAATCCAGCTGTTAGTCATTGATATAGAGGGGGGAAAGATGATGAAATTTCTTACGTTGCAGTGAGAACACCTACCACATTCTGCCTTTCTTGCTGACTGTTCATGAAGTCAACCAGAATTCAAAGCTCTTCTTACTCAACATCACACTGGGCTTCGCAAAATTATGTTTATAATTCTTAATCCTCTTTTACCAATGCTATTTTTACAGTAACATTTGGAGCATAAATCGTCAGATATAAATACACTTAGGTCCTTAACAAGGTGAGAGCCATCTGCTAGATCAATGCCACCTATTTAAACTTGACATTCTGATTATGTTTACCAATATGTAAGACAGAGCATTTATTAATCAAAACTAGAAGTTGCCAAATAGATGACCATTCAGACATATGGTTGAGATCACTTTGAAAAACAACAGAATTATCTGTAGAATTGAATAATTTTACATCCTTGGCAAAAATAATGGAATTGCTTTTAAGTTGATCACATAAATCATTGATATAGAAGAAAAAAGATGATGAAATTTCTTACGTTGCAGTAAGAACACCTACCACATTCTGCCCTTCTTGCTGGCTGTTTATGATGTCAACCAGAATTCAAGGCTCTTACCCAACATTACCTTGGGCTATAACATCTATGAGAACTTTTTCAATGCAAGAATGACATATGAAGCCATGCTGGATGTGCTGTGTACAGGGCAGGAGAATATCCCAAACTATAGATGTGGAACAGAAAAGAATCTGCTGGCTATTCTTGAAGAGGTGGATTCTGAACTCTTTGATCATATATCTAACCTCTTGACCCTCTATAAAATTCCACAGGTATAAAGCCAAATGAAATTAATTCCATGTTGTAAAGTTTTCAGATTGTGTGTGTGTCTCTCTCTGTGTGTGAATATATTTTTGCTGATAATGAAAATATGTATATACACACACACACAAGTGCATGCGCAGATAAACACCATTTCTAGTGGTGACGTCACTGTATAGAGAAATGAGGGAACATAACTCTGTTCCCAAAGCTTGAATTTTCTTGTTGGGGAGCCAAAAAAGGCACACTCCATTTTGGAGGGATTGACCAGGGAAAAACGGGAATATCCTGGGGCCTAGAAGTAACATGCAATTGCTTTGAAGGGGCAGGGGAAACACCTTAACTTTGACAAAGAAAAACAAGCCATTCTGGCTGGCCCAAACAGTGATAGCCCTACAGAAGGAGGAGGAAGAGTATAAAATTGGTAAAGGAGAAAAAAAGTGACCCAAAAGGACATAAAATCAGAAATAAATCTTGAAATGTAGTAATATTGAAGCGTTTTTAATAGCAAAGTGAATACAAGAACAAGGGGGCACAATTTGAGTTTAGTTGGTGCGAAAGATTAAAAGTAATGTGAGAAAATATTATTTTACTGAAAGAGTAGTAGATGCTTGGAACAAACTTCCATCAGACCTGGTTGGTAAATCCACAGTAACTGAATTTAAACATCCCTGGGATAAACATATATCAGTCCCAAGATAAAATACGGGAAATAGTATAATGGCAGACTAGATGGACCATGAGGTCTTTTTCTACCGTCAATCTTCTATGTTTCTATTGATGCTCAAAGCTTGTAAAGACCAGCAATTGGGAGAGCAGGAGTAGAAGCAAGAAACTACATAATGGAAACAGTGACATTGACAGTGCTAACAGGCAGGAAGCAGCAGATGAAGCTAGGAAAAATACATCAGATATATGTACAATTAGCACAGGGGCCCTCTCCAAGGCTGTGTACTCTCACCACTTCTCTTCTCTCTATACACTAATGACTGCATCTCAAACGATCCATCTGTTAAACTACTGAAATTTGCAGATGATACAACAGTGATCGGACTTGTTAGAAACAATGATGAATCTGCATACAGACAGGAGGTTGAACTACTATCCTTGTGGTGTGACTGGAACAATCTAGAACTGAACATACTCAAAACCATAGAAATGGTGGTAGACTTTAGGAGAAACCTTTCCATCCTTCCATCTCTCACAATACTAGACAACACAATATCAACAGTAGAGACATTCAAATTTCTAGGTTCTATCATATCTCAAGACCTAAATTGGTCACCTAACATCAAAAACATCATCAAAAAAGCACAACAAAGAATGTTCTTTCTACACCAGCTCAGAAAGCTCAAACTGCCCAAGGAGCTGCTGATACAGTTCTACAGAGCAATCATTGAGTCTGACATCTGCACCTCTATAAATGTCTGGTTTGGTTTTGCAACCCAAGAAGATGGACACAGACTACAGAGGATAATCAGAACTGCAGAAAAAACAATTGCTGCCAACCTGCCTTCCATTGAGGATCTGTATACTGCACAAGTCAAAAAGAGGGCAGTGAAAATAGTACTGTAGGGTTTCCTGCCTAAGAAGGGGGTTGGACCAGAAGACCTCCAAGTTCCCTTAATAATAACTGTTGTTGTTGTTGTTGTTTTGCTGCTGCTGCTGCTGTTGTTATTAATTCTTCAAGTTCTCGGTCCCTTTAAGTTCCTCTTCCCATTGTCACCGTGATTCAAATAGATATTCAATAGATGAGAAGAGATATTTATGAGGTGCACAGAGTACACACAAATTACATAAAAAGAAGCATTAAATATGCTAGGAGAATGATAAATGATGAAATATACAGGAAAAACAAGAGAGGAATTGATACTATACAAAGGAAAAGAAATTGTCATATTAAAAAAAACCACCCTATAAAGACAGCCTTTGGAAAACATTCTTCTTCTCAGAGAGTAACAGTGAAAGAGCTTGCAGGCCGGTAAACGCTAGAAACCTGGTTAGGGCTAGAAGGAAACCTCTTTGGAACAAGTTAGAGTAATGGAAAAAACCCTGCAAAGAATTAGGGCTTGGAAAACACTCTTCACAGAGAAACAATGGAATAGCTTGAGAACATTTATAGCACCTGGTTAGGGCTGGAAAGAAACATCTAGAGCAAGTAAAGCAATGAAAAAACAACCCTACAAAGACAGGGTTTGAAAACATTCTTCTTCTAAGAGAGTAAAAATGAAAGAGCTTGCAAGCCAGTAAAAGCTGGGAACATTGTTAGCACCTGGTTAGGGCGGGAAAGAAACTTCTTCTGAGTAAGTTAGAGTAATGGAAAAAATTCTGCAAAGACTTAGGGCTTGGAAAACATTCTTCACAGAGAGAAACAATAAAAGATCCCACAAGGTAAGAGATATGAAGATCTTTAGCAGCTAGTTAGGCCTGTGGGAAAAAGCTACATTCAGAGTATAATAATAATAACAATAATAATGATGATGATGATGATGATAATGCCGTATGGACAGTTGGCGGAACAAAGCATTGCATGGCCAGTTCTTGGAGAAGATTGAAGGCAAAGTGGATAAGGAAAAGACCTGGTCATGGCTTACACGTGGAACACTCAAAAAGGAGACAGAAGGACTAATACTGGCGGCACAAGAACAGGCCATTAGAACAAATGCTGTCAAAGCCAGAATTGAAAAATCAACAGACGATCCAAAGTGAAGACTCTGTAAAGAAACAGATGAAGCAATCGATCACATTCTCAGCTGCTGCAAAAAGATCGCACAGACTGACTACAAGCATAGACATGATGCTGTGGCACAGATGATCCACTGGAACTTGTGCCGAAACTAAAATTTACCAGTGGCAAAGAACTGGTGGGAACATAAGCCCGAAAAAGTGGTCGAAAATGAGCAAGCAAAACTACTGTGGGACTTCCAACTTCAGACTGACCGAATTCTGAAGCATAACACACCAGACATTGTGATCGTGGAGAAAAAGAAAGTATGGATCATCAATATCACAATCCCAGGAGACAGCAGAATTGAGGAGAAGCAGCTAGAGAAATTAGTGAAATACGAAGATCTAAAAATCGAGCTGCAACGACTCTGGCATAAGCCCGTGAAAGTGGTCCCAGTGGTACTTGGCACGCTGGGCGCAGTGCCAAAGGATCTCAGTGGACATTTGAAAACCATCAGAATTGACAAAATCTCCATCTGTCAATTGCAAAAGGCCGCTTTACTGGAATCGGCAAACAATTCGCCGCTACATCACGCAGTCCTAGGTGCTTGGGAAGCACCCGACTGGTGATGAAATACGAAATCCAGCATAGTGATCTCATTTGCTGTGTTATACTGACATAATAATAATAATAATAATAATAATAATAATAATAATAATAATAATAATATTATGATGATCCCGGAGATATTCTGGTCCGATGCCATGTAGGGCTTTATAGGTCATTAACAACACTTTGAAGTGTGACCGGAAACTGATCGGCAGCCAATGCAAGCCATGGAGTGTTGAATAAACATGGGTGAACCTAGGTAACCCCACAATGGCTCTCGCGGCCGCATTCTGCAAGATCTGAAGTTTCCGAACATTTTTTAAAGGTAGCGCCATGTAGAGAGCATTGCAATAGTCGAACCTCGAGGTGATGAGGACATGAGTGACTGTGAGCAGTGAGTCCCGGTCCAAATAGGGCCGCAACTGGTGCACCAGGCAAACCTAAGCAAACGCCCTCCTCGCCAAAGCCGAAATATGATGTTCCAATGTCAGCTGTGGATCGAGGAGGACACCCAAATAGCGGACCCTCTCCAAGGGGGGCAGTAATTCCCCCCCAGGGTAATGGATGGACAGATGGAATTGTCCTTGGGAGGCAAAACCCACAGCCACTCCGTCTTGTCCAGGTTGAGTTTGAGTTTGAGCTAGAGGCACTGGCACATCACTTCCACTGATTCACTGACTGGACATGGGGTGGAGATGTATAACTGGGTATCATCAGAATACTGATGATACCTCACCCCATGCCCTTGGATGATCTCACCCAGTGGTTTCATGTAGATATTAAATATCAGGGGGGAAAGGACCGACCTCTGAGGCACCCCACAAGGGAGAGACCTCGGGGTCGACCTCTGACCCCCCACTAACACCAACTGTGACCGACCGGAGAGGTAGGAACAGAACCACTGAAGAACAGTGCCTCCCACTTCCAACCCCTCCAGCCAGCGCAGGATACCATGGTCGATGATATTGAAAGCCACTGAGAGGTCAAGAAGCACCAGGACAGGCCCCTGTCCCAGGCCCACCATAGATCCTCCATCAGCATGACCAAAGCAGTTTCCATGCTGTAGCCCGGCCTGAATCCTGACTGTTGAGGGCCTAGATAATTGGCTTCTTCCAAGGACTGCTGGAGTTGGAGTGTCACCACCTTCTCAACAACCTTCCCCATAAAGGGGAGGTTGGAGACTGAATGGTAGTTATTAAGCACGTCTGGGTCCATGGAAGGCTTCTTGAGAAGGTTCTTCTTGGCTATAATAGCCACTCCCCACTTCCCTGGGGTCAAGGCTGATGTCATACTTGAAATCTGGCTGGGCAAATTTCAAACACCTCCCTCTGGGCCCAGCCAGGTTTCAGTCACACATGCCAGATCAGCCTCCTCCTCCAGGATCAAATCCTGGATGAGGAGAGCTTTATTTACCATTGACCTGGCATTGAGTAGCAGCAGATTGAGCCAGGGCCCAGATTACACTCATCATCAGTACCCTGTGTTGAGCTCATAGGGCTGGAACAAGGGAATATAAGACACACCCTAATTATCAGCCTCTTTTAGGGATGAAAAAGGTGTGTCTAATAGACCCCAAAAATGTGGTAAGGAACATGGAGCAATGTTGGGAAACAATGTTGGCAATATTCTTGAAAATAAAATTGGGATACCACAAAATTCTATATACACAGTTAACTATAACTTATGTTGCAAAATAATAATAATAATAATAATAATAATAATAATAATAATAATAATAATAATAATAATAATAATAATTATTATTATTATTATTATTATTATTATTATTATTATTATTTTAAAAAAGCTTACAACCAGAGACTGTACAGGAAGAATTGAAAAGATGGAACGGGAATTGTAAAAGATCACCAAAATAAAATAGCAAAAGAACAAAGAAATATTAAAAAACATAAAATTAATGAAATTACTCAAGAAGATTTGGCACAAAAATTAAGATATTTAAATAAAATTATTTTGAAAATGTAAATAAACTAATCCATTGTTTGCCATATAAATTGAAAAATAAAAAGAGAAAAATGATATATCAATTACAGGATGAGAAAAGAATAATAAAACATAATAGAGAAGGAAAAAAATAGTTTTTTTTTACAAATTTATATGCCAGAGAAGATGTTGCAGAAGATAAAATTAAAGCATACTTAGAATCAACAAACATAAAACAATTATAGAAGACCAAAGAGAGATGTTGAATAGGGCTATCACAAGCACAGAATTTGACAGCTCATTGAAAAAAGAGAAAAATAGTAAAACACTAGGTATGAATAGGATACCCATGGAATTATATAAAAATACACAAAATTATTGGAAGGGATAATGATAGAATTATTTAGTGAGGTACTTGAAAAAGCAAATTACCACTCACTGGATCAGAGGCATTGATAATGTTCATAACCAAGGAAGAAAACCAAGGGATGATTTTCCTATGGCATCTCTGATCCCCTTTATGATTGGATAACTGTGTTCCTGTCAAACAGACAACAAGTGGTTAATTTAGTGAGTGCCCTATCAAATCCTGCTCCTGTCAACAGTGGTGTCCTTCAAGGCAGCATTCTAGGACCAACACTATTCATACTTCATATTGCTGACAATGTTAAACTATTCAACATCACCAATAATACTACTTGACTATGTATCAGAATGGTCAGACAAATGGCAACTTCAAGGAACTTCCGGGTGGAGCTCGATCGCGCCGGAGGTGCGGAAGCCAAGCTCCGGCTCCGTGGCCTTCATTTCACCCTGTAGGACGCCGCGTTGCGTTGTGCCGACGCCCGGACGGGGTCGGCCCAGGACAGGGGGTCTCCTGGACCCCCCGGGACAGATCACCGCGACCCCGGGGGTTAGGGTCAGCCCCGCAGCTACAGGAATGAAGAGCTGCAACCAGACGGCCGACTGGGCGCAGCCATAGCAATCACCGATAGAGGAAGTTAAAAGAAAGAATAAGAAGTCTACAAACCAGCAGATCGGCAGATAAGGGAGATCTACAGCACCACACGGAATCTTTCGGATCGGTGAAATTTTTTTTTAGAAAAAGAAGGGACTTTGAAGGCGAACTCAAACAGAGGAAAAATAAACAAACTGTAAGTGATATCCATAAGCGGAGGAGAAGCCTAGCTGGAACTACCTGCCTTTGTTAAATCCAACAGTATAATCTTTTTTTTACAATTTCTTTACAATTTTAAGATAGTGTGGTGCCTTTGTTGTTTATTCCTTACTATTGTTTTTTCTTTAAAATCATAATTTTCCCTGACAATTAAAGACTGATTTGACAACTACCTGATTAGATAAAGTAAAAATGTCTAAATGAATTGAATATACGACCATATGGATTGAAATGAAATCACCTTTTTACAATGGAATTTTATTGAGATTATTGAGATCATAATTGCTTGGAGTAAATTTTGGATGGCATATCTTATTTTTATATTCTTATAATTATTTTCTTGATTCGATTTTTTTTCCCCTATGGACTAAGTGGGACTATTTTTCTTTCAGCATAAATTTGGAGGCGTAAGGATATCTTTTGTGCTTGTTTCTTCTCTCCTTGGGTTTTTTAATCCCTTTTTATATAATAAGAAGACACTTATTTTAACTGGACATTATATTGGATATTACATTGGACATTTGCTTGGAGTATTTCTTTTTTGAGATTTTTATCAAAGCATAACTTATATTTGGCATTTTTAGACTTAATAGTTTCCTTTCTTTTTTGCTTCTTTTTTTTTACCTTTTTGGATTTTTTCTTTAGATTTTTTAGATCTTTTCTTTTTTTATCTTTTCTTAGTTAATTGATTATTATTATTATTGTATTGTTATTATTTTTCTTATACATATCCTTTCATATTTCCTTTCTTCTTTTTCTCTTTTAAAGAAATTTTTTCCAGTTTTTTCTTTTTCTCCCCTATCACTTTCCTCTATTTAAAGAAATCTCCCTACCTTTTTACCTTCTTTCTTCCTTATTTTCTTTTTTCTCCCTCTCCCTTTTCTATCTTTTATCTTTAATTATTATTAATTTTCCCCCTTTCAAAATCATATTTATATCTTTTCTTTCTTTTAGTATTAAATAGCTATGTGCTAGAATATTGGTTTCTTCCTTTTCCCCACCTGATCCCCCCTTTAAGGAGCCTAGGAACCCACTGAAATATTTCTCTACCTTTCCCCCCTTTCTTTCTTTTTCTCTTTCTTTTCCATTTTCCTTTCCAATTAAACCAAAATAATTAATTACAACATTAATTGAATTGAATTGATATACTCAATTTCCTTCTTTTCTCTTTTCTTTTTTCCATTTTCCTATTAAGAATATATAAGATTTAGATTAAAATAATTTTTAAAATAAAATAATAACAGTGATTTTGGACTATGAAAGGTTCCCACAGGGCACAGAGTGTGACTTCAGTGACTACAATAACAACGCGAAAACAACCAACCACTCCCATCCCAACCTCTACATCTAGGGTCTCCCCAACTTCATCACCGTTACAACAAAGGACCATACCCACAATGTTGGCCAAAGAGAAAGAAAAAGACAAGCCTACGATGGAACCTAGCTTCCAGATTATCCAAGAAGCACTAGCAGACATTAAGGCATTACAAACCCAGGCAAAAACTCAAAGTGACACAAACGAAGAAGAAATGAAAACCTACCTACAAGAACTGAGGCAAGAGATGAAGGAGATGAAAGACGAAATTAAAAAAGAAATTGCAGAACTTAAAACTGAATTAACTGAAGTAAAAGGAAATGTTGCCGAAATGGACGGAAATATAAAAGTCATCCAACAAAAACTACAAGACAGCGAAAAGAGAATACAAGTGACAGAAGAAGAAATCCAAGATGTGGGACAGAGAGTAGAAGAATATGAAGACCATAACTATGCAGCCCGCAGAGACTTTGACATAGCAATAACCAATCTAGAACTCCACTCTGCACTACATGGTTTGAGGTTCCAAAACATTGAAGAAGAAAAAGATGAAGATTTGCCTTCAAAAATGGCAGAAGTCATGGGAGCTATTTTGCAGTTAGACCCAACAGACCTGGTAAAAGAAATCGACGAAGTTTACCGAGTCCAGACTGGCTATGTAAGGTGCCATAATTTACCCAGAGAAGTCCACATTAAGTTCACAAGAAGAATCATCAAAGACGCGATACTGAGATACACAAAAAACGAGTCCCTTCAACGTAATGGGAAAGAAATAACGATTCTGAAACAAGTTCCAAGGAGAGTCCGAGAGAGTAGAAGACAATATTATTTTCTTACAAGCATTTTAATCAGAAAGAACATTGTTTTCAGATGGCTGATACCAGAAGGGTTGACCCTAACGTGGCAATCAACGAGAGTGAAAATAGAAAGTGTAGAACAAGCAAGATCTTTCCTAGCACACAGTGGACTGGACAGCACCGCACAAATTCAGATTCAAGCAAAGCCTAGTGATGATATGATGGGGGCTACAGGTGGTGGAGGGGAAGAAGCATTGGTGGTGAAACAGAAAAAAACTACAGATTTCACAGGACTTAATCTTGGATACTCGACTTCGAGAACCAAAAGAAGTCAAAAGGTACTATAAATAAAGATGACACATGATCTGAAAATATTTTCAGTTAATGTAAATGGATTGAATAACCCAAGGAAGAGAAACCAAGTATTAACTAAACTTACGAAACAAAAAGCCCAGATAAACATTCTACAAGAAGTCCATATTAAAAAATCAAAAAGAAGTCTCCTCAAAAATTCAAAATTGAGAAAATTATATACTAGTTTGGCCAATCAAAAGAAAAGAGGTGTAGCAATGTATATTGATGAAATAATTGAATCAAAAGAAATATATAATGACGGGGATGGAAGGATTTTGATAGTACAATTAGATTTAGAAACAAAACCACTAACAATTGTCTCAATTTATGCACCAAATGATAATCAAAAACAATTTTATAAAGATTTACATGAAAAAATTAATGAGTTATCAATTGAAAATATGATAATAATAGGAGACTTTACTGTAATCTCAGATGACCAAATGGATTATAATGGGAAAAGAAAAGAAAAGAAAAAAAAGGTAATTTTACCAGCGTCATTTTGGAAAATGAGTTCAGAATTAGCATTAAAAGATGTATGGCGAGAACAGCATTTAAAAGATAAACAGTATACTTTTTATTCCAACCCGCATAAGACATGGTCTAGAATTGATATGGCTTGGGCCCCTATACACATAATGGAACAAATAAGTGAAATAGAAATAGAGACAAATACTTGGGCGGACCATAACCCTTTATCCTTATATTGGAAAGGTAAAAGGAGAATAAAGAATTGGTCAATGAATAGAACTATAATAAAAGATCCTGAATATAAGAAATGGATAGAGAAGGAATTAGAGATTTTTAAAAAAATAAATAAAAATACAGATACCACACCTCAAAATTTATGGGATACAACTAAAGCATATATACGCGGACTAACAATATCATTTATAGCAAAAAATAAAAATAAAGAAAAGAAAAAATATCAAGGAGCACTAGTAGAAGAATTAAGAAAATTAGAAATTTTAATGCAAAAAGAGGATAAGGATGACAAATTAAAAAATCTGAGAGAATTAATAAGACATAAACTGAGATTAATAGAACAAGAACCAATTGTAGAAAAGATAAAGAGAGCAAAACAATATTATTTTGAGCATGCGAATAAACCTGGAAGATGGTTGGCATACAAACTAAGAAAAGAGAGAGAAAATAAAATTATAAAAAATTTGATAGATTCGAAAGGTACAATAAAACATAGAATAGAAGATAAAAAGGAAATAGTATTGGAATTTTATAAACAATTATATAAGAAAGAAGAGATAAGTAAGGATTTAATTTTCAAATATCTGGAAAAAATAGAACTTCCAGTTTTAACCGAAACACAACAGCAAAGATTAAATAGACCTATTACAGAAATAGAATTAAAACAATCTATAAAGAATCAAAAAAATAATAAAGCGACTGGTCCAGACGCAATACCAGTTGAATTTTATAAATTAGAATTAGAAATATTTTTTTCAAACATGCTTGAGATATATAATCAAATATTGACAATAGGTAAATTACCAAAAACCTGGTCAGAAACCTTAATAACTTTAATACATAAGGCTGATACTAAGAAAGAAAAAATTGAAAATTACAGACCTATTTCATTGTTGAATGTCGATTATAAAATCTTTATATCAATATTTGCCAATAGACTTAAAAGTATTATAAATAATATGATACATACTGATCAAAATGGATTTTTACCAGGAAGACAAATTAAAAATAATTTAAGAATAATAGTTAATACTTTGGAATACTATGAGCAGCATCCAGAAAAGCAAATGGCACTTATATTTTTGGATGCTAAAAAAGCATTTGACAATGTGGATTGGAATTTTATGAAAATACAATTAAATAAGATGGAAGTAGGAACAATTTTTTTTAATATAATAGACGCTATATATTCTGAACAAACTGCTAAAATTATTACAAGCAGTGAACAGACAGAAAAAGTAGTTATACAAAGAGGAGTAAGACAAGGTTGCCCAATATCACCATTGTTATTTATTTTAACTCTAGAAGCATTGTTGATAAAAATAAGAGCGGATAAGGAAATAAAAGGATTGGAAATTAGAAAAGAAACCTATAAAATACAAGCATTTGCTGACGATGTAGTGTTTGTTTTGGATGAACCAATAGAATCTATTTTAAATTTAATAAATGTGATCGAAGAATACGGGAAAGTTGCAGGATTGAAAATAAACAAGGAAAAGACACAGATATTAACAAAAAATATGACTGAATTACAGAGAAAATATTTAGGAGATCTATCAAACATGAAGATCACGAAAAAAGTGAAATATTTAGGGATATGGATGACTTCTAAAGCCGTATCTTTAAAAAATGACAATTATCTAAAATTATTAAGTCAGATCACAAAAGATTTAGAAATATGGAGTAATGTACAATTATCACTTTATTTATTTATTTATTTATTTATTTATTATTTGGATTTGTATGCCGCCCCTCTCCGAAGACTCGGGGCAGCTCACAACAAATGAAACAAATCATAAGTAATCCAATTAATTAAAATATTTAAAGATTTAAAAAACCCCATATACTAACAGACACACACACAAGCATACCATGTATAAATTAAACGTGCCCAGGGGGAGATGTTTCAATTCCCCCATGCCTGACGGCAAAGGTGGGTTTTAAGGAGTTTACGGAAGGCAGGAAGAGTAGGGGCAGTTCTAATCTCCGGGGGGAGTTGGTTCCAGAGAGCCGGTGCCGCCACAGAGAAGGCTTTTCCCCTGGGGCCCGCCAACCGACATTGTTTAGTTGACGGGACCGGGAGAAGGCCCACTCTGTGGGACCTAATCGGTCACTGGGATTCGTGCGGCAGGAGGCAGTCTCGGAGATATTCTGGTCCAATGCCATGAAGGGCTTTAAAGGTCATAACCAACACTTTGAATTGTGACCGGAAATTGATCGGCAGCCAATGCAGACTGCGGAGTGATGGTGAAATATGGGCATACCTAGGTAAGCCCATGATTGCTCTCGCAGCTGCATTCTGCACGATCTGAACTTTCCGAACACTTTTCAAAGGTAGCCCCATGTAGAGAGCATTACAGTAGTCGAACCTCGAGGTGATGAGGGCATGAGTGACTGTGAGCAATGAGTCCCAGTCCAGATAGGGCCGCAACTGGTGCATCAGGCAAACCTGGGCAAGCGCCCCCCTTGCCACAGCTGAGAGATGGTTTTCTAATGTGAGCTGTGGATCAAGGAGGACGCCCAAGTTGCGGACCCTCTCTGAGGGGGTCAGTAATTCCCCCCCCCCAGGGTAATGGACGGACAGATGGAATTGTCCTTGAGAGGCAAAACCCACAGCCACTCCGTCTTATCCGGGTTGAGCTTGAGTCTGTTGACACCCATCCAGGCCCCAACAGCCTCCAGGCACTGGCACATCACTTCCACCGCTTCGTTGACTGGGCATGGGATGGAGATGTAAAGCTGGGTATCATCCACATATTGATGATACCTCACCCCATGTCCTCGGATGATCTCTCCCAGCGGTTTCATGTAGATGTTAAATAGCAAGGGGGAGAGGACCGACCCCTGATGCACCCCACAAGGGAGAGACCTTGGAGCCGACCACTGCCCCCCCACTAACACCGACTGCGACCGGCCAGAGAGGTAGGAGGAGAACCACTGGAGAACAGTGCCTCCCACCCAACCCCTCCAACCGGTGCAGAAGGATACCATGGTCGATGGTATCGAAAGCCGCTGAGAGATCGAAGAGCACCAGGACAGAGGATAAACCCCTGTCCCGGGCCCGCCAGAGATCATCCATCAACGCGACCAACGCGGTTTCTGTAACCGGGCCTGAAACCCGACTGCTGGGAACCTAGATAATCGGCTTCTTCCAAGGACCGCTGGAGCTGGAGTGCCACCACCTTCTCAACAACCTTCCCCAAAAAGGGAAGGTTGGAAACTGGACGATAGTTATTAAGTATGGCTGGGTCCAGGGAAGGCTTCTTGAGGAAGGGGCGCACGAGCGCTTCTTTATAGAGTGTTGGAAAAACTCCCCTCCCCAAGGAAGCGTTGGTAATCTTCTGGGCCCAGCTCCATGTCACCTCCCTGCTGGCCGAGACCAACCAGGAGGGACACGGATCCAGTAGACAGGTGGCGGAACTCACAGCTCCAATGGCCTTGTCCACTTCATCAGGTGTCACCAGATCAAACTCTTCCCAGACAGGTGGACAAGTACGTGCCCCAGTTACCTCGACTGACTCATTGTCAGTCGACTCTGTTTTACAATTGGAGTCGAGGTCGGCCCGGATCTGAGTGACTTTATCAGCGAAAAACGTGTTAAAATCCTCGGCACTACTCTGCAAGTGCTCCCCAACTCCCCCCTGGTTAAGAAGGGAGCGGGTCATCCTAAACAGAGTGGCCGGGTGGGATTCCGCTGATGCAATCAAGGCGGCATGGTACGCGCATCTTGCCACCTTGAGCGCCACTTTGTAAGTCTTAATAAAAGCTCTTACAAGTGTTCGATCAGATTCAGACCTACTCTTCCTCCATCGCTTCTCTAGACGTCTCTTTTGGCGTTTCAACTCCCGGAGCTCCTCATTGAACCATGGGGCTCTAGCGCCACGGAGAGGTCGCAAAGGCGCAATCCGGTCAAGAGCCTCCGCAGCAGCCGTGTTCCAGGCCTCCGCAAGAGACTCCGCTGAACTGTGGATGAGTGCCTCTGGAATAACCCCAAGCGCCGTCTGAAAGCCCTCTGGGTCCATCAGGCGTCTGGGGCGGAACATCTTCATTGGTTCCGCCTCCCTGCGGGGAAGGATTGGAGCCAGGAAGTCAAGCCGTAATAGAAAATGGTCTGAGCATGACAAAGGCAATACTTCTAAGCCCCTTAGTCTCAGACCATTTCTCAATTGCTCGGAAAGGAATACCATGTCAGGTGCGTGCCCTCCCTCGTGAGTCGGACCCTGTACTACTTGAGTCAGGTCCATGGCTGTCATGGTGGCCATGAACTCCTGTGCCAACCCAGAGGTTTCGCCGAGTGACGGCAGGTTGAAGTCCCCCAGGACAATGAGTCCGGGGAACTCCACCGCCAACCCGTCTACTTCCTCGAGTAGCACAGGCAGGGCTTTTGACACGCAGCTGGGAGGCAGGTACGTGAGAAATAAGCCCACCTGAACCCCTAAGTCCAACTTCAGCAAGAGAGACTCGCAACCTGCAATTTCCGGAGCAATGAGTCTATGCAGACAAAGGCTCTCCCTGGCTATAATAGCCACTCCTCCCCCCCCTTCCCTGGGGTCGAGATTGATGCCATATCTGAAACCCGGCTGGGCAAATTTCGGAGAGAGGAACACCTCCCTCCGGGCCCAGCCAGGTTTCAGTAATACATGCCAGGTCGGCCTCCTCATCCAGGATCATATCCCGTATCAGGAGAGCTTTATTTACCACCGACCTGGCATTAAGCAGCAGCAACCTGAGTCAAGGGCCAGAGTTACACTCATCACCAGTACCCAAGATTGGGCTCACAGAGCCAGAACAAGGGACCGTTATTAGGCAACGGTCCCTAGCTCTGTGGCCCCTGCCATATCTGCCTCTCCCCAGCAACACAGGGATATTCCGACCCTCTGCCACCCCAGAGATCGGTGCCCCTTCCTCTCCTGTCTCCCGAGCGTCAGGTGGGCCAAATCTATCATTCACACTACTATCAATCAACTCAGCCATACCATAACCCCACCCACCCCCACCAACCCAATCATACCAATCATTCCATTCATACCCACAAGTATATTTATCCCAGTCATCCATTACTTAGCACCCCAAGTATATTAAAAAACAATTAAATTAGTAACAGTATAAAATAGCAATTGATAAAAATTTAAAACACTCAAACCCCCAATGTTATTAAAAAATTAAATTAATGGTAGTTAAAACACTAGTAAAATGTATCACAATAAATACACTAATAAAAAGATAATAGATACAAATAGAAAAAAAATAGAATATATAAAATATAGGTAATAATGCAGCAATTCAGTTGGTTAAAATAGATCCAGTCAGTAGCAAATGACAAAAGAGCCAATGTCTCAGGTGGTAAATTCAAAAATTGTTCAGAGTCAAGATTCATTCTATATCTACCTCCCTCCTCAAAGAAGGGGGGGGGGTAGAGTGTCCTTATCCCAAGTATGCTGGTTGTTAAATCAATTTCCCTGTCTCTCAAACCCTTTGATGTCAATATTTCCAGATCTTCCTTCTCTCTTGTCCCATCCACTCTTACAGTACCTCCAGACCTCCAGGCATTCAGAGCCTCCATGCAGCCACAGTATGTTCCTTTGATGGTCATAATAGTATTCTCCTCCTTAGCCTCTTTGTTTCCCCATAGCCCTCTGTCTCCTCTCTCTCCTCCTCCTGTAGCTCCCCACTTGGCTGGTCTTCTGATGCCGAACACCCCCACCATTCGGTGTTCCCGCATCTCAGGACAGTTAGTATGTGTGGTGGGTCTGGCTGTTTCAATTTGGCTGGCTTGATAGTTCAGCTCAGCCTCTCAGCCTCTGAAAGTTGTAGCTCAGCAAAAGAGAAGAAGAGAAAAGGGCTGTAGGTGGTTTTGGTCTAATTGGTGGAGCGGGGGGGCAGCAAAAACCTCCTGGGCTGGGACAAGCCGACTCCTGGGATTCCAAGTTTCAGCTCTGTTTGGTCTTTTGGCAATGCAGCTTAGGTCTTAATCAGGTCGGCATCAGCTTCAAAGGCAGCCGCCATCCTCCGCTCCTCAGCTGACTGGCTCCCGATGTGTCTGTGGCCACAGCAGATCTAAACCACTATGGAGAGATGCTATTTCAGGGTCTCCAAAGGACAGGACTTCTCACCATTCTGGAAAAGGCAGGCACACAGATGGTTAAATAACAAGCAGCAAGCGGCAAGCAGCTCCAGCAGTTCCCTCGGCTTCGGCATTCAAGGCATTCAAGAAATGCTAGCGGTCGCCATTTCCCGAGCCTAGCTGAAGAAAGGAAGAATCTCCACAGTAGGAAGAATCTCCACAGTTAAAATGAATATTCTTCCAAAAATATTGTTCCTTTTCCAAGTGATCCCAATAAATCCAGGAACGAAATTCTTTGCCGAATTGAATAAGATAATAAGAAAATTTATTTGGCAAGGCAAAAAATCAAGATTAAAACAAAATTCATTAGAAGATCGTAAGGAAAGATGAGGCCTAGGTCTCCCAAATTGGAAAATATATTTATTTATTTATTTATTACTTAGATTTGTATGCCGCCCCTCTCCGAAGACTCGGGGCGGCTCACAACATGTAGAAACAAATCATAAGTAAACAGACAAATTTAAAAATATTAAATATTTAAAAAACCCCATATACTAACAGACACACACACAGGCGTACCATGCATAAATTAAACATGCCCGGGGGGAGATGTTTCAGTTCCCCCATGCCTGATGGCAAAGGTGGGTTTTAAGGAGTTTACGGAAGGCAGGAAGAGTAGGGGCAGTCCTAATCTCCGGGGGGAGTTGGTTCCAGAGGGCCGGTGCCGCCACAGAGAAGGCTCTTCCCCTGGGGCCCGCCAACCGACATTGTTTAGTTGACGGGACCCGGAGAAGGCCCACTCTGTGGGACCTAATCGGTCACTGGGATTCGTGCGGCAGGAGGCAGTCTCGGAGATATTCTGGTCCAATGCCATGAAGGGCTTTAAAGGTCATAACCAACACTTTGAATTGTGACCGGAAACCGATCGGCAGCCAATGCAGACTGCGGAGTGATGGTGAAATATGGGCATACCTAGGTAAGCCCATGACTGCTCTCGCAGATGCATTCTGCACGATCTGAAGTTTCCGAACACTTTTCAAAGGTAGCCCCATGTAGAGAGCATTACAGTAGTCGAACCTCGAGGTGATGAGGGCATGAGTGACTGTGAGCAATGAGTCCCGGTCCAGATAGGGCCGCAACTGGTGCACCAGGCGAACCTGGGCAAACGCCCCCCTCGCCACAGCTGAGAGATGTTGTTCTAATGTGAGCTGTGGATCGAGGAGGACGCCCAAGTTGCGGACCCTCTCTGAGGGGGTCAGTAATTCCCCCCCCAGGGTAATGGACGGACAGATGGGATTGTCCTTGGGAGGCAAAACCCACAGCCACTCCGTCTTATCCGGGTTGATCTTGAGTATGTTGACACCCATCCAGGCCCCAACAGCCTCCAGGCACCGGCACATCACTTCCACCGCTTCATTGACTGGGCATGGGGTGGAGATGTAAAGCTGGGTATCATCGGCATATTGATGATACCTCACCCCATGTCCTTGGATGATCTCGCCCAGCGGTTTCATGTAGATATTGAATAGCAGGGGGGAGAGGACCAACCCCTGAGCCACCCCAGAAGGGAGAAACCTCGGAGCTGACCTCTGACCCCCCACTAACACCGACTGCGACCGACCGGAGAGGTAGGAGGAGAACCACTGGAGAACAGTGCCTCCCACTCCCAACCCCTCCAGTCGGCGCAGAAGGATACCATGGTCGATGGTATCGAAAGCCGCTGAGAGGTCAAGGAGCACCAGGACAGAGGATAAACCCCTGTCCCGGGCCCGCCAGAGATCATCCATCAACGCAACCAAAGCGGTTTCCGTGCTGTAACCGGGCCTGAAACCCGACTGCCGGGGACCTAGATAATCGGCTTCTTCCAAGGACCGCTGGAGCTGGAGTGCCACCACCTTCTCAACAACCTTCCCCATAAAGGGAAGGTTGGAGACTGGACGGTAGTTATTAAGCACGGCTGGGTCCAGGGAGGGCTTCTTGAGGAGGGGGCGCACAAGCGCTTCTTTATAGAGTGTTGGAAAAACTCCCCTCCCCAAGGAAGCGTTGGTAATCTCCTGGGCCCAGCTCCGTGTCACCTCCCTGCTGGCCGAAACCAACCAGGAGGGACACGGATCCAGTAAACAGGTGGCGGAACTCACAGCTCCAATGGCCTTGTCCACTTCATCAGGTGTCACCAGATCAAACTCTTCCCAGACAGGTGGACAAGTACGTTCCCCAGTCACCTCGACTGACTCATTGTCAGTCGACTCTGTTTTACAATTGGAGTCAAGGTCGGCCCGGATCTGAGCGACTTTATCAGCGAAAAATGTGTTAAACTCCTCGGCACTACTCTGCAAGGGCTCCCCAACTCCCCCCTGGTTAAGAAGGGAGCGGGTCACCCTAAACAGAGCGGCCAGGCGGGATTCCGCTGATGCAATCAAGGCGGCATGGTACGCGCATCTTGCCACCTTGAGCGCCACTTTGTAAGTCTTAATAAAAGCTCTTACAAGTGTTCGATCAGATTCAGACCTACTCTTCCTCCATCGCTTCTCTAGACGTCTCTTTTGGCGTTTCAACTCCCGGAGCTCCTCGTTGAACCATGGGGCTCTACGGGGTCTATCGCCACGGAGAGGTCGCAAAGGCGCAATCCGGTCGAGAGCCTCCGCAGCAGCCGTATTCTAGGCCTCCGCAAGAGACTCCGCCGAACTGTGGATTAGTGCCTCTGGAATAACCCCAAGCGCCGTCTGAAAGCCCTCTGGGTCCATCAGGCGTCTGGGGCGGAACATCTTCATTGGTTCCGCCTCCCTGCGGGGAAGGATTGGAGCCAGGAAGTCAAGCCGTAGTAGAAAATGGTCTGACCATGACAAAGGCACTACTTCTAAGCCCCTTAGTCTCAGACCATTACTCAATTGCTCGGAAAGGAATACCATGTCAGGTGCGTGCCCCCCCCTCATGAGTCGGACCCCGTACTACTTGAGTCAGGTCCATGGCTGTCATGGTGGCCATGAACTCCTGTGCCAACCCAGAGGTTTCGCCGAGTGACGGCAGATTGAAGTCCCCCAAGACAATAAGTCTGGGGAACTCCACCGCCAACCCGGCTACCTCCTCGAGTAGCACAGGCAGGGCTTTTGACACGCAGCTGGGAGGCAGGTACATGAGAAATAAGCCCACCTGAACCCCTAAGTCCAACTTCATCAAGAGTGACTCGCAACCTGCAATTTCCGGAGCAATGAGTCCACGTAGGCAAAGGCTCTCCCTGGCTATAATAGCCACTCCTCCCCCCCTTCCCTGGGGTCGAGGTTGATGCCATATCTGAAACCCAGCTGGGCAAATTTCAGAGAGAGGAACACCTCCCTCTGGGCCCAGCCAGGTTTCAGTAATACATGCCAGGTCGGCCTCCTCATCCAGGATCAGATCCGGGATGAGGAGAGCTTTATTTACCACCGACCTGGCATTAAGCAGCAGCAACCTGAGCCCAGGGCCAGAGTTACACTCATCACCAGTACCCAAGATTGGGCTCACAGAGCCGGGACAAGGGACCGTTATTAAGCAACGGTCTCTCGTTCCCCTGGAACGGCTAACTCTGTGACCCCCGCCATATCTGCCTCTCCCCAGCAACACAGGGATATTCCGGCCCTCTGCCACCCCAGAGATCGATGCCCCTTCCTCTCCTGTCTCCCGAGCGTCAGGTGGGCCAAATCTATCACTCATACTACTGTCACTCATCCCATCCATACCATACTCCCACCCACCCCAACCATCACACTCATACCAGTCATTCATTCCATGCACAACATTGAATCTACTCCATTCATCCATTAATTAGAGAGGCCCCCCAGTATTAAAAAAGGATTAGATTAATAATAGATAAAAATGCTGATAAATATGACACAATATAAATAATGGTTAATAGTATAAAATGGTATAAAATGGTAAAAATGGTATAAAATCAGTTCTTAATATTAATTATTAGCTAATCATCGGTTAATCAATCGGCCCAGGTGTAGTGTCTTTGTATGTCTTCAATATAACTTAGATCTTTAAAAAGTCTTAAAAAGCTGCTGTTGTTTTTTCCAGCCAGTCCACTAGGGGGCATGGATCTTCTGTAAAGTGCATAATAGTGGATAGAAGCCAGGAAGGGGGGGGAGGGGGGGACAAACCAAGATAGTCCTTTGCAAAGTTAATGTAAGCAATGTCCCTAGGCCAATTGGCCATAATAGTCCCAAACAACCAGTCTCCCTCTCCTCACTGATTCCAACATCCAGCAAGCCCGTCTCCACAGTCTTTCCCACCTAATCTTCCCTTGGCACCAGCAGCTCTCACCCGCTGGTGCCATGCAGGAAGGGGGGGGGCGGGGGGTGTTATTCCAAATATACCCCGCCTGCAATGATCTTCCACTGGCAACAGGTCGCTCTTCGTCGCCTCCATTTCCCCTGGTCTCTCTCCGCCTCGACGCTGGTCACTCTCACTCACCAGGTCGGGGGTGTGTGTGTCAGTTCATCAGTTCATCAGTGGCCCCACACTCCACGCTCCACGTTCTTTCAAGACCATCCACTTTCCTCCTTCCTCCTTCTCCGGTGTTTCTTAATTTTTGCGCAAGGCACCGCCGCCATCTTCCGCGTCCCAGTCAGCCACCTCTCGACGCTGCGGTCTTTTTTGGTGCCTACAACACCCCCCGGCCCCCACCATCTCGGCACCGTCTGCTCCCATCTGTCGGGCCGGGTCGGGGGGCTCGGCCTGACAGTCGCTCTGCATCTTCTCGGCCGCTCTCTTCCGTCCGATGTCAAAACTCTGCGCCAGGCACCGCCGCCATCTTCCGCGTCCCAGCTGGTTCCGCGTCCCAGCTGGTCGCTCCTCAGTCACCCACGCGCCTCCAGCCCCAGTCTCAGAGCTCTGCAGTGGGGGACACAGCAGCAACAGCGACAACAGACAACCTTCCATCCTGGACCAACATTTTCCGACGATATACCATTGTTCAAGGGAGCGGCGGACCCACCATCTCCCCACCGCTCGAACCGGAACCGGAACCATATTATCATGCCACGGCCCTGACATGGATAAAAGAATGGCTAACATTAGAAAATCAAAGATTGCTTAATCTAGAAGGTCACGACTTGATGGTCGGATGGCACGCATTTGTATGGTATGATAAATTAAAAACTCACTCATATTTTAAAAATAATGTTATTAGAAAAGCATTAATAGAAGTGTGGAATGAAATAAAGAAAAATCACTTTTTAGTAATGCCAGAATGGGTTTCACACTTTGAAACCATTGTACACCCGAATCTTAAAGGAAAAGGTAAGATTTGGAAATATAGTGAATTGTTAGATAATCAATTAAAACTAAGAACAAAACAAGAGTTATACGAGTTAGGTATAGATTTAGATTGGTGGCATTATATGCAGATTAGTTCTAGATACCAAATAGATGTAAAGACCTATATTTTTAAAAAAGAAATTAATGTACTGGGCAAATTATTATTCCAAAATCAAACAAAGACAATTGGAAATGTTTATAAATATTTATTAAATCATAGAACGATAGGTTGGATATTGAAAGATAATATGATCAGTTGGTGCAAAAATTTTGGTAAAGAGATTGATTTAGATACTTGGGAAAAGATATGGATGTATAATTGGAAAATAACAAAATCAATCTCTTTTAAAGAAAATCAAATTAAGATGTTTTACAGATCGCACCTTCCACCATATAGAATTTCTAAAATGTTTCCATCTGTATCGCCTATTTGTTGGAAATGCAAAACAGAAGTTGGCACATATTATCATGCATGGTGGACCTGTTCTGAGACAAAAATATTTTGGAATAAAGTAGAGAATTGGATAAATGAAATAACTAAGGAGAAGATTAAAAAATATCCTGAATTTTTCCTATTGGGTATTTCAAATATAAAGTATAAGAAAGAAATTTACTATTTAATAATACATATATTGGCGGCGGCACGAATAGTATTTGCACAGAAATGGAAAGAAAAGACGATACCGAAAGATACGGAGGTATTCAAAAAAATTATAGAATGTGCAGAATTAGACATGATGACTAAACGTTTGAATAACCAAACCGAAACAGAATTTTACAAAATATGGGATAAAGTATATGATTGGTGGAATGTTAAAAATAGTACTAAAAATTAAATATATAAGAGTAAATGACTATTTGAAAAATTATAAGATAGAATTAAATAGTTTATATGATAACTAACTTAGAAGCGTTTATTTTATTTTATTTTTGTATTACTAATAATTTGTTTATTGCTCTTTATACATATATATATATATATATATACAAGTGTATCATCTTTAAAAAAAACTTAAAGAAATTTAATTAATAATTTTAACTTTAAAAACACAGAATTAAATTTAATGATAAAGTAATTTGCAAGTGTGGCATTTCTGTTTAGATCTGGTAATAGTTAGAGTTTTTTATATTCTGTATTAGTTAGACTTCTACGATAAGCGGAGCAATGGTAGCTCCTTAAATGTTCAATGTTGTATGTCTTTGTTTGTCCTTTTTTGAAAATAATAAAAAATATTTTTTTAAAAAAATGGCAACTTCAAATCTCAATCAACAAATGTTCTGTCTTACACACCGGAAAAAAGAACACAAAATCCAAGCCTGGAGGGCACGACCTTGTAGACGACCTTCACTCTGTTAAGAACCTTGGAATAATCATATCTAATTACCTAAGTGGCAGAGCCCACTGTAACAACATTGCCATAAAGGCACTAAGTATTGTTAATCTGATCTTGCATAGCTTCTTCTCTGGCAATATTACACTGTTAACCAAAGCATACAAAACATTTGTTGGACTAATTCTCAAATAAAGCTCACCTGTCTGGAACCAACACTACATTTTGGACATTAATGCAATTGAGAGAGTTCAGAAATAGTTCACAAGAAGAGTCCTCCACTCCACTGCTTGCAGCAGAATATCTTATTCTACCAAATTGAAATTTGGGGCTTAGATAGCTTAGAGCTACATCGCCTCCATTATGATCTAAATATAGTTCATAAAATAATCTACCACAATGTCCTACATATCAATGAATACTTTGGCTTCAATCACAGCAATACATCAGAACACAATAGATTCAAACTCAATGTAAACCGCTCCAAACTCAATTGCAGAAAATACGACTTCATCAACAGATAGGGTGCTGGAATGCTGACTCTGTGGTATCTTCCCCAAATCCCAAAAACTTTCACCTTAGACTGTATACGGCCAACCTCACCACATTCCAAAGAGGTCTGTAAAGGGCATGCATAAGACTACCGTCCCTGTTCTACTGTCCTAATTGTCCTAATTTATGTGTATCTACTTTAATTACTTACTTATTTATTTATTTAATTAGATTTGTATGCCGCCCCTCTCCGTAGACTCTGTAGACTTATGTTTAAGTATATACCAATACCAGCTGTTTTGTACATGTTTGACAAATAAATATAAATAAATAAATAAATAATAAAGATTCAGATCATTAACAAATCCAAAATTACAAACCTATCTCAATATTAAATTCAAACTACAAACTATTTACAGTATATCAATAATGGCAGAATGAGTTTTAAAAAAATTAAATGAGAGTGTATACCAAGAACAAAATGGTTTCTTGCCAAATGGCAGATTAAAAATAATATGAGAATAATAATGAATACTATGAGGGACAACCTTAAAAAAGCAGCACTGATTATCCTTGATACCCAGAAAGCCTTTGATAAGGTAAATTGGAAATTTATGATTCGGCAATTAAATAATATGAAATTCGGGAGGAAATTTGTAAAAATGATAGAAGCAATTTATTCAAAGCAAAAGTCAAAAGTGATCATGAATGGGGATGGCATGGAAAAATTTGATATAGAAAAAGGCGTAAGACAGGGATGTCAACTGTCTCCTTTTAATAAGAATTAGAGAAGAATAGTAAATCAAAGGATTAAAAATTAGAAAAGAAGAATATAAAATTAAAGAAAAGGAAAAGTCAAAATTTTATTTAATATGGAATAAATTATATGAATGGTTAGAGGAGAGAAAGAAGAAGTAAAAAATTGTATACATAGGAGTAGGAAACAAGACTCTTGATATTTGAATGAGTATTATAAATGTTTAATGTAAAATATCATAAAAAGTTAAGAAAAAAATTAAGAAATATCATAAGAAACATAGAATAAGTAAATTACAATATATATAATATGTAAAATAATATAAATGTGGATATAGAATGATGCAAGCTTCTTGTAAATAGGGGAAATTACTTTCCCAACATTCTATTTGTTTCGTATGTGTATTCAATAAAAAATTTACACACACAAACACATATACACACACATAAATATGTGTATGTATAAGCAGTGTGTATGGTATGTATGCGTGTGTATGTATATATGTGTATATACACACAGAGAGAGAGACATACACACACATATCCCGCAATACCTGGTGATTTTTTTGTCAAGTCACCCTGGTATATGGAAGGAGCATACAGCTTCCTTTTTGCCTCTTGGCCCCACCAGGGGCCATATTCCAAGGCAGATAAGTTTTTTTAATAGCCAACAAATATAATCTATAAGTGTAACATATTTTGCTGATAATGAAAAGGAAGGGAGACTACTATAGATCTAGTTTGGTCTTATTTGCCTTCATCAGGTAGCCACACCCTTACTGGAATTTGAACCTGGGCTCTGCCTTATAAGGCAGTGGCCCAAGCCTCTAGGCTTCAGGCTCACCTTCTGTATCAGCTTGTACCAGGGAAGGGTTATATTTGTTTTTTTGTGGAGTCAGCCTGGTATATGGAAACAGTATACAACTTCCTTTTTGTCTCTCTGCCCCACCAAAGGCCAAATTCCAAGGCAGATAAGGACAGAACATCAAGGGAACTAGCAAAATTCATAGAGTTATTGTTTGATAACTGGGGAAAGGCCCTTAGATTTACCATCTGACTTTTATCATCAAAACTGGCACAAACTACCAATACCTTCTCTTTTTTTTAATCTTAGATCAACTATTGTGTCATCACCCAGATGGCTGAGAAAAATCATCCTTTCCCTTTTTCATATCGGATGACCCCAAACCAAGAACCTCCTTACTCAGCAGTTGTCAAGCTGCTCCTGCACTTCCAATGGACATGGATCGGCCTCCTTTCTCAAGACAAAGAAAGAGGAGAAAAATTCAAAAGAAATTTTGAAATTCTCGCCTTAAAAAATGGGATTTGCATTGTCCTCTCAGGAACTGTCCCAGAAGCAAGTGCGCAGTCAAGTGCTGGAGAAAGTCTCATAAAAGAAAAAAGAAAAATGTTCCTTTCTCTTATCAAGAGTCAAATAAAAATTATAGTATGCCAACTAGATTCTCAGGCCTCAGGAATGTTAGCACTAATACTACAAAAAATTGATATGACAAATAAATCCATTGTGGGAAGGGTGTGGATTGCAACAACTTTGACAGCATTCAGCATAGACAATTTTAACCTCTCGATTGATCTCAAAAATAAATATGCTTTGTTTTCCTTCCTTATCCAGACAAACAGAAGGACTCAATATTATGACTTTAATTCTTATGCATCTATGATCCGATTGTATGGAAAGGAAGCATTTCAATGTTCTTACTTCAGTCCTTTGTTATCTAAGAAAGTTTGGAAAAAGTGCAGAGAAAAGGAGAATTGGGAATTTCCACCCCATGATGTGATTGCAAGAATCCTCTCTCAGGATTCCTCCAATATTTTCCAAATAATTCAAATTGTGGCTTTGGTCCTGAGTGCTGCCTCTTCCTCCCGATGGAATAAAAAGAGAGTGCAAGTTGGAGACCATCAATCACCCCAGATTGTACAGCCATGGCAGGTAAGTCTTCTCCTTTGAGGTTCTATTGATTCCCCCCTTCCAATTCCTCAATATTAAATTAGATGTAGAGATGATGAGATATTCCAAGAGCAGTTGCCCAGTTTGTAGCATTTGAGAGTGAGTGTCAACCTGAAGCTGACCTGACTGAGGCCACTTTGATGCTTCAGTGTGGCCACACTGGAGCTGAGGGATAGGGAAGGGAAAATAGAGATATTTTCTAGGGATTTTCTAGCCAAAACAAAATACTGTCTCTTGGAAACCAAGGAGATTTTTACTGATGGACAGAGGGACAATGAGTGAAGTCACCAGACAACCAGATGACACCTTGATTGGACCATGTGATGTTTTGGAAAGGGGAGAAAAGCTTTTACTTTTAATTAGATTAAAATTGTGGGAACATTTAGAGTCAGTTTTAACCATTCTATTCCTATATGATAAGTACAATAAAACTGATATTCGAGTACCCTGCTTGTCTCAAAGTCCTATTTGCTGTTTATTACTTGGAACCTGACATTAAACTGACTTTAAATGTTCATAGGACCAAAGTTCAAGGACCTTTCACCACAGTGAAAGTGATTAACCTTGTTACAGTACAACTTAGACTCCCTCGCTTTTTAGGAAAGTGTATCTGGTTTTACGCAGCAGTTTGCTAAAGCCAGTGATAGGCTCCCAGACCAGACCCAGTTCAGAGTGGTTTGGGGGACTGTTAGTGATGGCAGTAGCAATGACAGTAGAACAGACTCCCTCACTTTTTAGGGAAAGTGAATCTGGTATTTCACAGTAGCTTGTTAAAGCTGGTGGTAGGTTCCCAGATCATGTCTGGGAGTGAAATGCTGCTGGTTTGACCTGGATCAGGTGGACCAGTAGCGATGGCCACCCAGCAATGGCTGGCTGGCCATGTTCCCGTATTGGTCCACTACTTGCCACTTGCTCATCCTGCAAGCAGGTATCCTAGCACTGCACATTCTGTAGAACATAATTTAGCGCTGGAAGAGGGTTGTGGGAAATGCGGAACGCATGAGCAGGGTGTGCCTGGGCCTTCCGTCATCCCAAAATTGAACCGTGCCAGGGAATTTTCCTACGTGGCCTTAATGAGGGCAGAGGCCCCTAGTGAGGCTTTGAGTGTGGAGCTTTGAGTTTAGTTTAGTTTAGTTTAGTTTATTTAGATTTGTATGCCGCCCCTCTCCGAAGACTCGGAGGCTGAGAAGGACTCTACATGCTTTCCTGCCTTACACATGGCCAGCTTGCAAAAGCAGGCAAATGGAAGGCCACGTGAAAGGCAGGAAAGCATGTCAGGGCAGTGGAGAAGGGAGGTAGCAGTATATTACTAGGTGGTTACGCCCCAGATGCCTGATGGTTCCGACTTGGTGGTTCTGCCCCAGATGCCTGATGTATCCAGAGGGTTTTCAGAGAGTGCTTGGGGCTATTCCAGATGCACTTGTCCACAGTTCAGCAGAGTCTCTTGCTGTAGCCTGGAACAAGGCTGCAGCAGCGGCTCTTGACCGGATTGCGCTGTTGCGACCTCTCTGCGGCACTAGACCCCAGAGAGCTCCTTGGTTTACCGAGGAGCTCCAGGTGTTGAAACGCCAGAAGAGATGTCTAGAGAAGTG